>NW_020290822.1:121940-144087 GCF_003184695.1 Aspergillus brunneoviolaceus CBS 621.78
TGCTTGACTGCTTGACTGCTTGACTGACTGTGCCGTACATCGTAACTACTACTCCAGACCTACCGAATACTTAACTCATACTACTGCACACTACGGAACAGACTGAGTATTCTTACCTCTTGAAAGAGTTGCAAAGTGTCACCGCAGCCCTCTTGAGAAACTCGAGCCTGGAATGTGCATTGCATGCAGGCGACCGAACTGCTTATTTGTACTTGATCAGAGCTCGAACCAGGGATCCAAACCCAACCCATCAATCAGTCAGTCAATCATTCATTCATTCATCACATTCCATCCCCCTCCAACCACCGCCCATCGACCCGTCGCCCTCCCGCTGAGTTGGTCGAACGATCGTCGTCGCAGCGTCAGTGTCATCTCATGGGTCAATCTTTTTCCATTTTCGACACCTCTACAGCCTTCGTCCCTGATGTATGTTACATTCGGTGTCATTCCAAATGGCGAAGAAAAAGAAATAATACATGCATGATAGCGAAAGAGAGAAAAAAAAGCAAAATTAAAAGAAAACGCAACACAACACAACGGGCAAATAGCTGCTCACCCCCCCCCCCCCCCCCCCCCCCCCCCCCCGAAATGGATGATGCATGCTCGTCGCTCGACAGATCAATAAAAAAGAAAAGACAGACCCAACGCCCATTTTTCGCCAGTGCATCAGACGATAGATGCATCTTCCAACTCCCCAAACCGTTTTAAATATGCAGACAAGAAAATAGAGACCCGACCGCTCCTCAATGCCCCCCACCCCTCCCTTCCTCTAGGCATCTGTTTTTCTCTTCTTCTTGGCTGTCTTTCGCGCTGCAGTAGCTGCAAAGGCCTCCTCCGGGGGTTCGTCCATCTTGGCCGCCCGCTTTCGACCGGGTTGGCCGTACTGCTGCTCCAATCGATCGAAGAAGGCCTCCGCCCGCGTGGCCTGCCGTTGCTGAATCATCTTCAACAGCTCGTTGTCCCCCATGGCACCATCGTTCTTTTTCGAGGTCTTCTTGCCGCCCTTGCCGTTCTTCTTGACCGAATGCTTCTCCTCGACCTCCGCCGCCAACGCCTCCGCCTCCTTGGCCTCCTTCTGGGCTCGTTTCACTCGCCGCTCGCGCTTCTTCGCCGGCTCCTCCACGTAGCTCTTGTGCTTCTTCGCGCGGCCCTCCGCGATGGCGCGGTCTATGATGGCCCGGAAGCGCTCATCGTCATCCAGGACATTGCAGAGCAGCACCGACTCGTAGACCTTATTCAAGTCCCCCCGGTAGGTCTCATACGCCGCCAGCACGTCGCGCGCCTCCTCCTCGGAGCCCTGAAACTCGTGCTTCAGCTTGTCGATTGCGCTGGTGTCGATGGCGCTGGAGAACTGCTCGCGGTAGAAATCCGCCCAGTTGAAATCCTCGTCGACGTCGACCGCCTCACTGGTGCTGCCGGTCAGGTCGTAGCGCTCGCGGCGCTTCCCGTCGGAGAGGATGGCGTAGGCGAAAGCAATCTGCTGGAACGTCTTGTTTGCTTCATCTCGCTCGTCGGCTGGGACCTTGTCTGCGGCAGTGGGAAAGAGGTTCGGTTAGGGTCGGGCATGATTGCGGTCTATGGATGTGAACTTTTCAAACATACCAGGATGGTGCTTGAGCGCCTGTTTCCGATAGGCCGACTTGATCTGGTCTGCGGGAGCATCGCTCGAGACGCCTAGGATCTCGTACAGGTCGGTCTCTGGGCTGGGAGGCTCGGGAGACTCGCTGTCGCGACGAGGTTCAGGAGACTCGCTATCGCGCAGTGATTCGGGCGACTCGCTTCTAGGCGGAGGCGCCTGAGCTTTGCTCTTGCGAGGCATTAGAAGAATTTCTAGCCTGGCTTAAATCGCTGCGAGGGTGAAGCAGAGCAAAAACAACGAGGAACGTCAATATGTCTCGCCAGAAGAAAAAGTGAAGTGAGAGAACGATTCAGTCAGACGCGCCACGCGGACGCGAATCTCCGGTTGGAAGCCATTAACTGTCATCATCCGGAAGGCGGTAGGTCCCGGCTGTCGTGGCAGAACCTCTTAGCATATCTGACCGCCTTTTATCGATAAGGCCCCTCCCTTAGGTTTAGAGCTTCCCCCGCGCTGATGCGGTCATTTCATAGCTGCTCAGTGAACGTTAACTTAGCTAGCTTGAGCTCAGCTTCAATCCATCCATCTACCCGCCCAAAGAGACCATACACCACCAACAACCACTTCACACTTCAACTACCACCATCGACCCCACACACTCCAGATAGATACCACAACCCACCACCCACCCAAAGAAAATGCCCTCCCCGCACCTCAAATACATGCGCGCCTGCCTCGCACTCGCCGAGAAATCGCCCGCGCGACCCACCAACTTCCGGGTGGGCGCGCTGCTCCTCTCGCGGCACGAAGACGACACCACCCTCGAGAAAGACGACCAGCTCCTCGCCACTGGCTACACGATGGAGCTCGACGGCAACACGCACGCCGAGCAGTGCTGCCTCGCCAACTACGCGGCCACCCACAACGTCCCCGCCGACCGCGTGGCCGAGGTGCTGCCGGTCGAGCCCGGCCGGAAACTGGTCATGTATGTGACGATGGAGCCGTGCGGGCGCCGGCTGTCGGGGAATGCGCCGTGCGTGCAGCGGATTATCCAGACGCGGGGCGCGGATCCCGCTGGAGCAGAGGGAAACGGGCGCGGCATCCAGAAGGTGTACTTTGGGGTGAAGGAGCCCGGGACGTTTGTGGGCCAGTCCGAGGGGTGCAGGCAGCTGACGGCGGCGGGGATTGAGTGGGAGGTGGTGCAGGGGCTGGAGAGGGAGATCTTGACGGTGGCGACGGCGGGGCATGAGAATCGCGAGGCGGAGGTGCGGGCGGCGATGGAGACGGTCGAGACGAACATTGATGATATCAGTGCGGAGGAGCGGAGGAGGCAGGCGCAGGTGCCCAGGAATCCGAAGAAGAGGGTTATGGAGGGGGAGTTGATGGGGTGATTGGGTTGCTGGTGGTTTTGGGAGGGTACTGTAGATGAATTGATGATAACGTGTATATATGTAGATTGCAACGATGGTTGTCTTGTGCAAGAGTGCTGGTGAGGATGGATGGGGCTCGGTCTCTGGTATGGTTCAAGCAGGCAATAGTTAGCCTTCTAGAGGATGGAGAGCGATAATATGGTTCTGTCAGCGGCCTGTCATTTCTCATGTAGATCTCCTCAAAGGACTACTTTGATCCTGAAGGATAATACTGTAACTGCAAGGTTGACAAGCTCTTTCAGTAAGGACTTGACTTTAAAAAAGTAAATTGACGACTTAGGCGGTACAGCAAAGAGCCAAGACTAGGGCTATCTTCAGCGCGGTGATATCTACACTACAGCCAGTAGTCCTTCCACACCATCAGCTATGTCCATCCAAGAGCCGTCTAACATCAATATCACGTAGCAGATCCTCATGCTCTTTCCTCAGATCCGCAGGCGTGTTCTTCTCAAACCAGAACGCCCACGTGCTCCGCGTGTTGATCTCGAGGTTATCCCGACTCGACTTCAGACCCACATGCTGCAGCTGCTGCGGCGCGAGAGCATACCGGGTCAGACCATGTGCATCTGCATACTCCTCGATGATCGAGTCCGTCTGCCCGGCCCTCACCTTGCTCAAATGAACGATCAACGCGTCGACCTGGTCACGAGGAAAAACCAACCCCTGGGTACAGCAGCCGTGGGCGTTCATCTCCACCACGCCGCTCAGGGGCATCAGACTGTATTTGCCGACCATGTAGACCAGTCCAATCAGAGCCGGGAGGCTGACGAAGGAGATCGCGCCGATGGTCGGGTAATCGAGGTAGGCGTGACTGGACGGGCAGGAGCGGCGGACGGCCATGAGCGCGGCGAGCAGTGACAACGATGCCCGGATGAAAATCCAGCCTATGTTGCGGTAGGCAAAGTCCGCCGACGTCCAGCTCAGCGCGGTCTCCGTGAAGAAGAGCCGGAGGTAGACCCACGGTTTGTTTTGATTGTTGTGTTCGAGCTCCTGGATTTGAGCGATCTCCGACAGGCCCTTGAGGGTCTTAGCCATCCAGCCGTCTGCTACGATGATGTCGTCTTCGAACATCGCGAGATATGTTGTATTAGTGGCCATGCAGGCCGCGAGCGCGTGGATATAGTCACTGAGAATGGAAACAAGTTGTCAGAGGTTTGCTCGTCGACATGCTCCCAGTCGCAGCTCACTTGGCAAGATTACTCACAACATTCCCTTCTCATAGAAGTTCCGCGCCTTTTCCAATTCCTGCAGGTGGTGAAACTGTTCCAGGGAGATGTTCTGGTATGATCCAACGTGATCCGCTAATCGATGCATCCAGTTCTGTCCCCAGCTCGGATGCTGGCTGGGATCCGTGTCTACGAAGATGATGTTGAGGAAGAGAGCACGGCGCTCCGGCGGAGTCAATCCCTCGAGCAGAGACCCCACCGAGGCTTCGAGGTAATTCTCCTCCTCGCGCCTCACGATCAGGAAAGCTGCGCAGACCAACGGGTTCGATCCTGCTCCCGTGTAGGAGGTGAAGTTCTCTGCAAGGGTGTTGTGGTTGGTGATCAGGCGCCGGGCCTCGTGTTCCCGGTAGAGACTGTATCTCCATTCGTAGACATGGCGGTCATTGAAGAAGGCCGAATGAGGATCTCGCCAGAACCGAGTTCGACAGTAGGTGTAGGCAATCGACCAGAGAAGTGCGCTGGCCAGGAGGACTTTGATGGCGTTGGATCGTCGGAGTTTTCGAAGTGACAGGGACTTCAGGGTAGGTTGGAGGATCTGCATGGTTGGTGAGCGGCCAGGGTGCGGCCTGATGTTGACAAAGAAGAGAGATGAAAGGAAACACGGTAGGCACCCATGTCAAGTAATGAGACTAGTTCTGCCTGTCTGCCTAGGCTGTAATTCATGTAGACTTGCATAGGATGACCAGGATGTATGATTGCTTTTCTCCACAGGTTTAGCACCGCACCAGAATTATCTTTGGGTATTATTGTTTGATACGAGTGGGTATCATTTACTAGACAGACAGCAAGTGTCAGCTACCATTGCCTTCAATGAAAGAGACAGGCGACCGAGTCCAACTGTTACCAGCGAGTGATGGGATCAATGCTCATGAGAGTGTGTTCAAGAGGCCCAAGGGTGTTTAGTCTGGAATCACACCCACTACACTGACTTGGCAGATCCACTGTGATCATCTGCTCAGGCCGGGCAATGCGAGGTCTTTATACATGTCTGTCGAGGCAGATTTAGTCATGCCAGACATCTCCAGGCCTGTTATCTTGCCATTCTCCAAACAATGAATAGGAAACCGAGTTTCCCCACGCCACTCGTCTAGAAGTTCCCTGGAGATCGTGGCCATGACACCCAACTTGCCGTAGGATATGGCTCGCTTGCTCGCATTGCTTTCTCAACTTTAGTTCATGCTCTGAGACAAAGTGGGGCGCCATCCTCAGGGTCCAGAAGATGACTGGCTCTCCCCACAGACTATTGCATCCGACCCTTCACTAAGAGTGACACGATGTGTGTGCAGCCCTATAAGAACTGCTATAGATCCCTGACCAGGCATCAAGCGCGTCCATCCCTGCTCGCACAGCTGATAGTGGGTGTAGCACCTTGGCTTTAGGTAATGCAATAACACACGGAGGAAGATCCCTCGTCCTGTCCGACGGTAGCCTCTTGTTTCTGGACCAGACACTGTCCACGGGCTAACCATGCTAAATCCCCGGAAAAAGCTTATAGCCGGGCCATGATCTGCACCAGCCAGTCTCCAGCCTGGCACGTCTCTATGCCGGCCAGCACGATTTCCGCTTCCCTGCCCAATTTAGTGGCCCCTGCTCGGGTCTCGTCACTTGCAACCGTGGTGAGGATCATCAACTCCCACATCTCGTAATCGAACCCCCCATCCCCGAGAAGACCGAGGTTGGTAGCGATGCATCCGTTGAAACACTCGTCGTTCGCTTCCGTCAAGCATATCTCTTGGAATCGGGCAAGCAGAGCTAGCAGCTCCGTTGATGCTGCGTTGTCGATGGGAGCTTCCTCATTCTCTCGCCAGGAGACATCTCCCGCTCTGTGATGATGAGCTGGGGCGTGGTTATGCTTTGGATTTCTTAGCATTCTCCATTGCACTGTGTCGTGTTGAAATGCAGGGATCGCTCCCACTCACCAGTGTAGCCGCGACGAGCGGGATTGACATGAGGAAATATACAAGACCCTTCATCTTGGCTTGCGTGGTCTTAAGCGCGGTGGAACTTGTTAAGATGCAGGATTCGAGGTATGTTACTGCGAATTATTCGCGCATGGGGTTAAATCGAGCAGTCTCCTTGCAAAACTTCAGGAGGCGCCTGTGGATGTTCGAGCGATCATGCTCGTTTATGTGCGAATGGTTTCCCTGCCAGGCTATTGCGCTGCAATGCGACTACCGGTGTATAATATTGCTTTCTCGCTGGATATCATGCAAGGACGCCGTATAGTTCAGAATGGATGGAGTAAGGATCGTCAGGACGCTGTCTCTTGACAGCGGGCCGGCTGCTCATGGAAAATGATCATCAATGCTATTGTTGATCGGTGGGTGGAAAGCTTGTTTGGGCCATGCGTGGTGTGATGGGATATGTGCAAGATGGTAATGTATGTGAGTCAACAAAAGCTCAACAAGTCGTGGAACCATTGGGAAGTGGCAGAAGGACCAGCAGATGTGGTGATGGCATCGCAAGCAAGCCAAGGTGTAAAAGGTCTAACATGACAGTGTCAGGTGTGGCGGATCATCTTTTACGAGATATTCATGAAGCAAGTCTAGCGCCCATTTTTGGTCTAGGATGAAATACAAGTGGTATCTACGTAGTAGCATGCAGCGCGGACAACAATCGCAATACAATGTGTGAACTAGAACCCGGACTTGGTGCACACCACTCTCACAACAAGAATAAGCCACATGATTCCATAATAGTACTTCACTCTCTTCTCGGCTTTCCCGGGTCAGAGTACTGACGACTAACAGGCGACGTGGCAGCATTAGCATCACACGTGGAGAACGCGGAGGGCGACAGAGAGGAACGAACCATCCCCAGATCGCCCAGCGACATGACGTCGTTAACGACCATGCATTCCCCGATCGATCCAGCCAACATCCACTCATGATTCCTTTAAATAACTCACCACCTGGCCCAGAACACCGTCCAGCTCCCCCCCTCCCTTTGAGAACAATATTCTACAGCATCTTTCCAACACCACAACCCGACCCGACAAGATGCCGTGGTCAATTGTCCTGCCGCAGGCAGTCTTCACCTCCCCGCTCCTCTCCGTCGCCGCCCCCATCGCCGCCGGCACATTCATCGGCTTCCAGACCAACAGTAAGCCCTCACCGCATCAACCCACCTCCCCCACCTCCAACCAAGCAACCGAACTCTACCTCAAAATCTATCCCTAACATACAAACAGAACAATCCCGCACCAAGTCCGTCTACCGCAACCTCCAAAAACCCCCGCTCTACCCACCCGCCTGGCTCTTCGGCCCCGTCTGGACCGTCCTCTACGGCCTGATGGGCTTCGCCGCGCACCACGCCACCGTCACCGGCACCACCGTCTCGCCGCTGGCCTCCGCCTCCCTCCAGGAATGGACGGTCCACTCGCAGGGCCTCTACGCCTCGCAGCTGCTGCTCAACTACTTGTGGATGCCGCTGTTCTTCGGGCTGCGGAAGCCCGCTTGGGCGCTGGCCGATATGCTGCTGCTGGGCGGCAACGTCGCCGCCCTGATGCACTCGTGGTACCAGCACGACCGCCCCGCGTTCTGGATGCTCGTGCCCTATGCGGCGTGGCTGGGGTTCGCGACCTACTTGAATGCCGGCGTCGGGGTGTTGAATCGGTGGACGATTGGGGAGGGGGGGGCGGAGGGAGAGAAGGAGGAGTAATTGGACTACCGACTTACTACTTACTACTTAGTATCTTGATAACACTCGGCCCTGATTCCCTTAATAGAGATTCCCGGGGGAGAACCCCCGGACCCCCCTTTCTTTCAGCTCCCCAGTAACACTCAGTCCTGATCCCCATGAGAAATTCGGGGAGACCCCCGTACCCCCCCCCCCCTACAATATCCATATAAAGATAAAGAACAACCGTTATCACCACGTGATCACCAATCCCCAAACATCCCAGCCCACGTACACGTACAAGGCACCCCTCCCATTCCCATCTTCTCAACCACAAACCTGAACACCCTGAAACAACCCAAAAATGGCCCCATGGCGCCCCCCGAACCCGACGCCCCCGAATTCTACCCAGCCTACTGCTTCCGAGCCTCGCCAACCCACTTCACCTGGGTAAAGATGGCCGTCGCCGACGTGCGCCAGCTGCACCGCCGGCCCGAGTATCCAGGTACCCAACCCCAACCACCTAATCAACACACGTTCCAATGCTAATACTAATATGATGGGGATGGGAAAAGAGGGAATATTCTTCCACAAGAACCACCCCATCCGCTTCATCGCCGTCGCAGGCCTCATCACCGCCCGCACCGAGTACCCGCGCGTGACCGTGCTCACCCTCGACGACAGCAGCGGCGCCGTCCTCGACGTCGTCGTCCAGAAGGCCGATCCCGGCGCAGAGCCCGTAGCTCCAGCAGCAGCAGCAGCAGCAGCACCCGCACCCGCACCCGCAGTCCCATCCGCAGTCCGCGCAACCACCCAGCCCGAGCAGCCAGCGCAGCGGCACATCGCCCCTACAACATCCCACCCGCTGGATATCGAATCCCTCGTTCCGGGCGCCCTCGCGCACCTGAAAGGCACCCCGTCCAGCTACAGAAGAACGGTCCAGCTGCAGCTCGAGCGGTGCAGTGTGCTCGGCGGCGTGGACGCGGAGATGCGGTTTCTGAATCAGCGCAACCGGGTGCGGGTGGAGGTGCTTGGTGCGCCGTGGGTGCTCGGGGAGGAGGAGGTGGCGCGGTTGCGGCGCGAGATGGTTGCGGAGGAGGAGAGGGGGGAGGCGGAGGTGGCCAGGGGGAGGAGGCGGGCGAGGAGGAGGGAGGAGAGGGAGGAGCGTGACGCCCGGAAGATCTGGGAGAGGTGGGAGGTGGAGGAGGGGATGAGGGAGAGGGAGGCGGCTGTGGTGCGCGGGGCTGGGGTGGAGTTGATGCGGGTGCTGAGGGGGAGGAGGCTGAAGAGGGCCGCGGGCGACGATGGGGATGGGGATGGATCCAGGAAACGGGGGTGGGGAGAGTAGGATTGACTTTTTTTCATCTTATGTATATAGATTTACACAGTGTCTTTAGGTGAGCCATGTATATATAAACTTGATACCCTGCCTAGAATCAACGAATGTTATTGATACAATATGCCTAAAATGACTGACACGTGGCTAAGAATGTGATACAATCCCTCCCAGAAGCAAAGGGTCACTCGTAAACGTTATCATCATGTCGTAACAAGCATCAAAAACCACAGCGCTATCGAAACAGAAAACACAGCGCACGCACAATGGATATCTTTTCCAAAGCAGACAGACCAAAACTAGGCGCAACAAAGCATAAAATTTCAAATTCACCGGTACCCATATGTCTTGTAATCGTACCCGGTGCTGCCGGTGCCGCTGATCGGGTTGCTGCCATAATAGTCCTCGTCTGCACCCCAGCTGCTCCGCTTCTTCTCCTTGTCTCGCTCCCGGATTGCTTCGTAGAGTCTCTGATCCTCGGTCTCCGGGTCAAGGTCCTTGTACCGGCGACGGTCCTCGATGATGTCTCCCGGATGCGCGGGGTTGTTCGATCGGTAGTAATACTCCCCATCGGGATATCTGCTGTTTCCGCTGTGGGCCAAGAGATCACTCTCCGAATGACGATAGTCGGTACCACCGTTGCCACCTCGCGGGCTGCGCGGCCGGGCGAATGCAGTTGCCGGGCGCTGTGACGAGGGAGTCCCCACGCGGTAATGAGGAGCGTCCTGGCTATAGGTGTCTGGCACGCGGGTGGCAGACAAGGTGGGACTGTCTCGTGGGCCAGAGCTTGTGGTGGAGCCCGCATGACGGTGCGGGCCAGAGCCTCCTTCGTCGTAGACCTTTCCGCCGCCGACGTGTGCTGTGTATGGCTTTCTTTGGCGCTCGATTGGTCGCGAAGGTACCTCCTTGTCCTCTTCATCGTCGACTACAGCAGCCGTTGAGGCGGTTGCTGATGTGGTATGGTATGGCTGACGCTCGCGCTCACTCAGCGACGCAGTAGAATCCACTGAGCTCACTGAAGCCTTGTGTGCAGCCTTCTTGTGACGTTGTTCCGCAACCTGTTTCAATTCCTCTTCAGAAATCGGAGGCAGATCGACGCCGCAGTGTCGCATGATGAACTGGTCAACTTCTTCCCTTAGCGACAAGTTAGGAATGTCAGGGAACAGTCGTCGTGGAATTTCCTTTGGGAAGCGCTCTCTTCGATTGTCGGGATTGTTGATAGGCATATTCAAAACGGCATTCTGGAAGCGCTCATACTCCTTCTCGGGGTGGGCCTGAATCATTAGAGTAGCCCATCGCTCGAATCCCCGCGGGGTCAAGCCCGGAATATCCGGTCTCTCGTTCAGCTTGTTTTGCACGAGGTGGTGTTCCGCCTCCACTTCGCGGAACAGCCTTGAAATGGAAGAGGTACGGTCATCGAAGATGTCTGTGACTGAGTCAGCGCAGCTCAGAATCGGTAACACAACTCTACTAACCTTGCCAGGGATAAGGATCAGACGGTATATTGGTATCCTCGTAGAACTTCTGCAGTTTCTCAGGAGTAACAACCAGGGTGTTGCCGGGTGGATAGTCCTCGATCTATTGTTGTTTGACCAGTTAGCCTCACATGCCCTGGATATTCGTTCAGCGAATGTACTCACCAGATGAACCGCGACTCCACGTAGAAGCTGGCCCAGCCTCTCCGTTGGCTTGCCCTTCTCAAACAGTTTGCCCCAAATCTTCTCCAACGTTGTCATCTCCGTCACTGTAACCTCTCGCGATGGTGCCTTTGGTCGAGAAGATTCCACGCTATGGCTATGATCACTGAATTGACTCGCAGGTGAGCCGCGGCGGTCGGTCGAAGGTCCAGACGATGGGCCCGGGTAGAGATGGGGACTGGCTGGGCGCCCTGTGGGCGGCACGGGCGTCGGATAGTCACTAGTATCGGAGCCGACCTTGGGCGGAGGCGGTGGAGGAGCAGCTTGGGGAACCGTGGTGGGATAAGTCGATTCTCCATAGGCGGGGGTAACGGATTGCGGGGGAGGAGGAGCCCATTGCGGCGACGACACTGACGGGTGCTGTTGATCGCCGTGCAAACCGTCCAAGCCCGTTGCTTTCAGCTGTTGTATGACCGTCGCCGTGATCTGCGACACCACATCCGGAGACAAATATGCCGGTGTATCAGCCTGGCGGAAGGCCGAGTTGACAGCCTCATTAATTCTTCCGGCAGGCGGTTGTTGCTGGGGTTGTTGCTGGGGCTGCTGCCAAGCATTGGGGTCATATGGCGGTTTGTTGTAATAGTTGCCCGGCGAGGAGGGTCGGGGAGGCACCTGGGGCTGAGGGATATTCGGCTGGTCAGTACCATATTGCGCCGGGTATTGCGCTGGGTATGGAGGAGTGTATGCGGATGCGCGGTTCTCGTTGGCATTCAAATGGTTTGGGTGTGGATATTGGGGATATGAGCCGCCATTATTAGGGAAGCCGTTGTACGCCATCGGATCGGGGTAGTAGGTGAGAAGGCAAAGTCAAAAGATTGTTGCCCTGCGCTCTAGCACCGGCACAGGATGATCATCGAAGCTATTGTACTGGGATGAAACGCTGGGACCGCAAGCAAAGAAGCGGGGAGGGGCTTCAGGTAGAATAACGGCAAAAGAAGGAATGGAAAAGTGGAATGCAACGCTGGTGTGGCGAGGCGATTAATTTTCTTTCTGGTGTATTCCGTGAGAGGAGCAAAGAATGGGGTAGAATCAAAGAAAGAAAGGCCTCGGAGTGATCGGGAGAGAGTAAGAGAAACCAAGAGAGAGTGAGAGACAGTGGGTTGCGTGAGAGTGAGAGAGTAGAAGAGGGAGGGTGGAGGGGAGGGGCGGCGGGCGGGCGACAGGCAGGCAGGCAGGCAAAACGGGCGGCGGATCTTGAAACAAACCGTCTAGCGAATAATTTACTTGCCAGTTGGGCAAAAGTCACGGGGAGAACTGACTGCCAAAAATAATGCAAGCAGGGCAACCCTGGTGGAGCGCTCGGAAAAATGAATTCTGTAGTCCGAAGTAAAATGTCAGAAGATGAAGGAAACAGCAGCAGCAGCAGCAGCAGCAGCAGCGAAGAAGAAGGGAAAGATAAGAATCCTCATACTCTGCCATACGTCATGTAGAGTCGGCGGATATGCGGGGAAAGCAGAAAAATAATCATCGTGCTAAAACACTGCACCGTCTCCTCCCCCTCCAAACAAACAGCAAGCAGCAGCAGCAGGTAAGTATGCGAGTGACTCCTCCCTCCCCTGGTCCAAAACCCCCCGGATTCGAGGGTCGCACACCATGCCACTTCATCTTCCCACCATATTTGGATATCCTCCATGTTCATCAATCGCCTCAGTGGCTGGAGACATTTCGATGCAATGCAATTCGGGGAGGTCGTGCGTCTGGGTTGTACTTAATGGGCCAATGCCAGTCAGGATCTATACCTCGAAGTACATGGAAATCCAGGAATGCTGACGTACTCACCAGGGGGTGTTCTCGAGCTTTGGCCCTCGACGCCTTGTGAGCCAGGTTGGTGACAACCATGGTACGCTGGCGGGCAACGGGCCGCCTTAGTCCCTGGGTAGCCCCAGGTAGGTTCCAAGGACCCTTCAACATCTAAAAATCTAAGAAGTAAACCATGCGAATCGAGTTGGAAATGTCAAAAGTCATTTCTCCATTGTTGCAAGGTCAGAAGATACAAAAAGCCACGGCAAAAGAAGCTCATCCACCACCAATCTCCCATCACGCATATCAGCTGCTGAAAAAAAAATAAACAAGAGGCAGAGGCAACATGTAAACGGAGAACGAAAGAGATAGAAAGACGTTAGCAGAAAGACTTAGTAGAACGATCAAGAAGCTTTCCCCTGAGTCTGTACATGTATACTCGGTTGTACCTGGAGTACACCTGTGTACCGGCGCTTGGCCCGCTTACAGCCAGTTCTCGAGATCTTCTTCGTCTTCATCCTCGTCCGAGGGAACAAAATCGTCGTTAGGCTCAGGAACACGCATGGAAGGCTCCTTGCCCTTAGGAATGCGTCTGCCCTGTACACAATTAGTTAGCATCGGCAGTTTCTTTCATCGTTTGATCCATCCTGCAACGTACAGGGATCTTGGCCCATTTGCCGTCGGGTTTGTCGGGCTGGAGTTTCTCAGGCTCGTTGTTGAAATAATCTTTATAACGAGTCTCCGGAACTTTCTTGTCCGGAGTGGCAACCTGAAACACCTGGCCATCAGGGCCGTGTCCCGCGTACTCGCGATCGTTCTTGGTGGTGACCAGAGCGCCCTCGTTCTTGCGGGCCCCGTCCTCGCCGCCAGCATTCTCGTCATCGGCACCGTCATCGAAGGAGCGGTTGTCAGCGATGTTCATTTTCTGGGCGGATTGGGTCAAAGCAGTAACTCCACCCTGGCTCTGTGCTTCAGTCAACTACAAAACGCATTCTAGAGCCCGTGTATGGAACAACTCGATACTCACGGTTGAAGTGCCGCTGGCCGTAGCCGTAAGGTTGCCTGAGAACTGCCGCTGTCTTTCTGGCATCGGGTCCACCTCCAGGGCGTTCTGAACACAGTTCAGGCATCTCTGTGTTTGGCAATTACAGTCAGACGACGTCTTGTTGCCTCGAACTGGATAGATGTGCAAGAACTTACCGCGGTGTCACGATCTCCACGCTGGTTCTTCGCAAAATGCTCCAGAGTCTTGGTCTTGTCGCAGATGGAACATTTAAGCTCGACGATGCATCCACCAATACATTGGCGGCAGCGGGCCTCGCATCCACCGTCAGCGGCTCGCTTGCCCTGAAGCACGATGGCATGGCGAATGATTTCCTGCTGGCGCTTGGAGTAAGAGGCCACAGTACGGTACTTCTTGCAGCTGGCACATTTGACTCTGTGATCTTGTCAGTCACAGGGTCTATATCGGATATATCAGAGGGGTGTAATCCTAACTTCTCCGGGATGATGGTGTTGTTGATCCTATATCAGAGTCGCAAGAGTTAGAATGGTATATCAACGGAGTATTTAGTCATTAGGAAGACAAACCGCTCTCTGAGAGCGTCACTGTAGCCGCCTCCGTAGGCACTAGGAGCCTTTCTGGTCAGACTCATGGTTGCGGTAGGTCTTCGTGATGTCACGTGCTGTGTAGTTTATGGCTTCAGAGACAACCACGAAATGCTGAAAGGCGGTGAAAAGCGAAAGAATCAGAGAGGAGAGAGAGCGCACTGAAGTTGCGGTGGTGTTGGCCAGGCCTCAGTGATGTCGAGTGAATGGAACCGTCGTCAAGGTGACTGGTTGTGTTATATCCCCACGGGGCCAGAACCACACAGTGAATATATCCAGTCGCTCTCTGCCATCACCAGGAGTACGCGCCCAGCAGATTGTCTTGAGAAAGACAGTTGTGATCAAGGGCCAGAGTACTGTCGATGAGTTGTCAAGGAGCGAGACTCAGTCTATACATTTCTGTTTTAGGAAGGTGTTAGTCAGGTGAAAGATTGAAGTTTGTTGTATATAACTACAACCACACGCCGAAGCCCATATCAAGAACGAAACTGATGCTGTTTGGCCCAGGAAAAGCAAGACAGTCTGTGCTACTGACATAGATTATACATGCATAGTACATTTCCAAAAGCAAGACAACAAACATGCTGCCATCACGATGCTATTGCATGGTGTTGTCGTTTGTCAATGCTCATGCCTTGCAGCCTCAATACAGTACATACTGCTTCAGTGACACAGAACCGTCTATAGCTCAGGACACACAGCACAAGGAGCTTTGAAAGTGCTCACAGTTTACTTCTGAAACTGTCAACAACAGACCCAAAGGCAAAGGATAGTCCTCCCGGAATGCTCCCAGCCATCCCGTAGCCGTTTGCAAGAATCCCAGAGAGCCAAACAGGCCGGTATGACACAATTGTCATGTCAACACCGGCGGAAAGCTCGGACTGTGTTACATATAACAAAAGAAAGATATAAGGGTAATGATGTAAGAGTTAGGCATGCAGAAGGTGAAGATGATACACGTCAAGAGCGGAATGACATCTGCCCTGGGGTGGCAGGTAGATAGCTATACCTACAGTTGCTATGGCACATCAGTTCCGGAAGGGGGTAAGAGGCCCCAGGTACCAGGGGGGCGCTGTCCGTCAATATGATGTCGGAGGCAAACGACGATGGACGGGATCAGGGCCGATCTGGCGTGCAGCATCGCGGGAGGACTGCAGGCACCCTGGTCCCTACTGCAAAGCACAGCCGCTCATCCAGCAATCATGTTTCATCCCAGCATTCAGGGACGCCAGCTCTCATCTCGCTTGGCTAATGACAAAGAAGGGCCTCTTGCCTTGGATGACTGATCCAAATAGCCCCTGAACCTGCTCTAATCCGTACCAACCTAGCCGATTCCTACAAACACAGACTCATAAGCACCTAGTCCGTTAGCGAAACACACAGCGTTGCAGCTAAAGGGGAGGAATAGCGCTGGCTGTTGTCCATACGAGAAGAGACCCTTTCCGGACAGTCGTACTTTTGGTTATTGTGCTTGTGGCGAAGGTTTCTCAAATGCAGGATAGAGGACTACTATGATAGACTAGGTAAGTTAGTTCTCCTGGTGGAAATCCCTAGTGGCGTTCCAGAAACATGTTTAGCCGTGTCTTGCGCAGGCGATGTTCGGTTGATCCTCCATGATGCGGCGTGGAAATGGCTGCCGCAGTTCATCCGGGCCAACGGTCACTGGGAATGCAGGCCAGATACGAGCACTGCTAGGTGATCGAAAGTATCCTTTTTTGGTCCGTCTATTCTGCTTTTTTGCCCTACGAGAGGGATTGAGGATTGAGCGATTTTCTGTCCCCTGTAGATCCTTCCACTCCGCTTCCACGCAGCTGCCTTGATCCTTCTAGAACTCTCGTGGAATGCGACGGCTTCGAAAGCTATACCGTAGTAGTCCTTGGTATAATAACTAAGGTAGCTAAGAGAAGTGATAGCAGCTTAGGATAGGCGGGGCTGAAGCAGTGTAGGATGCTAAGGATGCTAGAGATGCTAAGGATGGAGAAGACGGTGAAAGAAAAGGCAGAGTCGCCAGCGTGGAGATGGGAGATGTTGCGACGAGACAGAAAGAGTTCCACTCCGACGACCACCACTGGTCAGCCGGGCGAGTCGGGAAGCGGAGACGGAAACTACACCGAGTGGGGATCCGCATTCCCCGAACGCCCCGGTGCAAACAGAGGCCGCCATATTGACTCCACCAGCATCCACTGTCTCCTCCCTCACACGAATCATTCTCGCATTGGGACTCCACCCCCCTCTTAGGAGTCCAGGAGACTGGCAGGAGTCCAGGTAAGGTGGTGTTTGGAACAGGAATGGCCTCATGGAGTCATGGTCCATGGTCCGTCCATGTTCCATGAATAATCGAGGAAGAGGAGTCAAGTCAGGTCTGTCTGCGTCCCGTCGTCTAGTGCTCCGGACCAGTCAATCCACTCTTCCCTTTCTGCGCTGGTGCCCGAAGCTTTCCCAGAAATCTTATTCAAGTTTGTTCATGGTTGACTTCCAACCCTTTTTCGACTGAGTAATCACGCCGGGTGTTTGGCTGCTGGTTTAGTTGCATAGTGCTTCGAATGATTGCCAATAACTCAACCCTCCTGAAAGCTGGACGCCAAGGGACCACGGATATTAGTAAGGGGGAAACAACAAAGCTCGGAGTAACTAAACTAGACTATAGTACCCTACGTAGTGCCGTTCAGATTGTTTCGGAGTAGCGGACATGGCTCCCTAAACAAGACAAACACCGCCAGAGGAAAACAGAGAGACGATTGTAGTCTAGTAGTCGAGTTAGTACTTAGGACAGGCGGAGTATCAAACATCAACTTGACAGGATCCAGTAGTATGCACTCCAGATTGTTCGCAGACAGCCCCTCCACGCGTCTTGCCCCTCCCCCGCCACTTTATTCTTTGATAGGAAAAAGAATGGCGTGAGAAAGAGGGTCAAAAGAACGGTAAAGAAAAGAAAAGAATTGGGGGAAGAGGAGAAGCAAAAAGACGGTGACTGGCATAGCTTCGGGGCAGAGAAGATGGGCAAGGTGAAGGTAGAGGCGGTGACTACTGTGAAGGACCGTCGACTCCGTTCCTCTCTTCCTTCCTTCCTCTGGCGCCATCCGCATACGTTGAACGGTTAGTCAACCTACTCTAAATTAACTAACTAGTAGGTAGTTAGCGAATCCATACTGGAATCATAATCACTCACCGTATGGTCTACGGAGCACATCGGATTTCCGCCAACTTCATCTCAATCTGGGTTGAGGACGAGGTGGATGTTCGCTTGAATCGGAATTGTTCCCACAACCCGTCCCATCAGCCATTATGACAGCTGCTGGCTCACTGATCCCTCATGTTGCCAAGCGAAGCGTCGTAGCCTACGTACTTTCATGTTTAATGACTGACCCTGTTTGCACGGTATGGTCGCATCAGGATGTTCGAGGTTCGCAGTTAGCCGAGCAAACGCGACTAGCGGCAACAATTGCTTGGTCGGTCGTGAGGTTGGCAGCATCACGCCTGCTAAACTACCCTAACGAGTTGTGTCACCCCACGGTCAGGATTAGACGAAAGCTTCGGACTGAAACTAACTACCTCGTAGTACCCATACCGTCAACTAGACTATCATTCTCAAGAATGGGTTCCGTGACCTGGGTGGCGAAAAAGTCGCGAGGCAGGAGACAGGTCAGGATCAGCCCGTAACTGTAGTAACTCATCGTAAACGATCCAGACCCGGAACAGCTGAGGATAGCTCAATCGTACTTTGAACCGGACGACCGGATCTGATCTCGCAGCTTTTAGCTACAGCTGATCAACATCGCCTCATGTACGATGAATTCAATATGTGAAGCCTAAGAACTGTGCATCGAAGCATCACTCTTTCAGCTGCATACTTCATTGGCGTCAGCCTTTGATCGCAGATTAGAATCCATCCAGCTGATCTGCGTGCAGCTGCGCTGGGGCTCTTTGAAGTATCAACTGTGATGGGTGCATTGGGGGTGGATCTCGCGATGCTCAATCTCCCAATGCGGTAATATGTGTTTTGCCTACTGTAGCCATGGATCAGACGCCACCTCTCCAGGCATACATTGAAACATTTGTTCCATACATGATTATTGCTTTGAGGGGGATATTTATTGCAACATACTACGAGTCCTGAGGAGTATGCTAGCATGGGGTAACGACGTCAAACTGATTGCCTGGAGATCTAACAGTCTACCTAGTAAAGAAATCAGCCTCTCAGGGCACTGCGCCTCCGTCAATGTGGATTCATCTTCAAAGTTCCAACTGCACTTTAGTTGTTCCATCACAAAGAAAATAGCTCTCCCCGCGGAAATTGCGTCTTGTGCTTCGCCGAGTGACCGGAGATGAAGCATCAACTGATCGCGTCTGTACTGTACAACGGTTGGCCGCCATGAAGCAACAGCTCTTGCGTCTTTTTTGTTCCTTCCATTGAACTCATAGCAATTGACCGGTAGAGACACGCAATGCTCAAGAGGGGAAACCCGCCGCCCTGCCTTACTCCAGAAGTCCTGATGGGGCACAGATGCAAGCCACTTCCATGAGTTATTCCCCGAATAACAGTAACCTAAGCGTCCGGGTGGGATGGAAGATCAGATGTTACGGACAGCGGTGCCATGGTGGCGGTCAGCCACCCTGGGTGCTCCATAGCCAAACACAATACATGTCCATCCAGCCACTGTTTGTTGCTTTGAAGATGGAGAATGAGACACTACCACCCACGGATCCAGATAGAAACCACTACCTGCATGAACTGCAACCGCGCACAAAGTCCATCCCCCTCCATTCCCGCTTAGTCTGTGGGCCTGACTCATAGGCTACTTTGTTGTCTGCCAACGTTGAAGGGTCCCTCTGAGTTGGATGCCACCCAAAAAAACCGGTAGGCAGAATTCTGACTTGTCCACCGGCCAATTCATACTTATAGATCAGCAAGGAAACACATATTGAACTCTTATGTTTAGCGTGGCCCATCAGTGTTTATTTCCCCCCCCCGTCTCCTTGGGGATTTCATAAGGCGATGAGGTAATGCACGTCCCACACACACTCATCGGCCAGTTTGAGTAGGGGCATAGTCGTTGATGGACCCGAGCTGCCACGCGAGAAATGAATGCCGCTCCCCTCAATCACAATCAACCTGTCAAACTCGTGAGATCGTTCGATCCTTGAGTCCCCTCCTGGGAGCTCGACCATCCGGGACCCTGCGTGGGACGGGTGGTGGGAGTGGGATGGACCATGGATCATGGATCATGGATCATGAATCATGGGGCCTTGTGAGGGACAACTGCCAGTGCCATCTCTAGGCTCTATCTAGCAGCACTGGCGGCAGCACCCAGCGTCACCCATTCCATCCACGATTGGGGAGTTTGCAGCCCGGAGGGCAAGAGAAAAACGCGGCCCAACCCCTGGTCATCCCTGCTAGCGCCCGTCTAACGATCACTAGAGGCGGAGTCCAAGTGGAGCTCATTAAGGCTGGACCGTCTGAGGTCCTTGAAGGCGACTGGTATTCTACGGTCTCCGGAGCTTTCTCTAGTACTGATTCGTCCTTAGTACCTCTTGCGACTCTTTGACTGGGTGCCTCTTTTTCTCATCGCTGCCCCCTTTTGATTCGGCTGGACGCGGAAGGTTTAACCCTAGACAGTCCTTATCCTAGGGTGAACTCTGTCATTGTGCGCACTCGTCAGCGTCGGATGTAATGGGATCGGTTGGCAATACATTTTCTGCTCTTTGATTGCTCAATCACGGGTGCAATCTGACTCGCCGATTGAACGGAGCGTTGCGCCGCAGGATTTAAGGAAAGGAAGGCACAGGTGATGCAGTCAGTTAGTTGGTCGCGAATGAGAAACCGAGCAGCGATGAGCCGAGGATGACCACAATCGGGTATGTCCTCCGTCGTACAATACCATACCGTCAAACTCCCCTATAGATGGACGCACTATGGCTCTATAGTGTCTGCTGTAGTGCACAAATAAATGGCGATTATTGGCTGGAGCCAGAGATGCATACCAAAGAGAGCTTAGCTCCAGGGTGGACAGTTTGGTCCTGGAATAATGACCTCCCTAAGTGAGTTTGGTTCATCTTCATTCCCAGCGCTAGAAGAGCAGAAACAGTTACTGACCCTTTTTTCCGGGTGCAGCAGATGTGTACCAAAATTACCGTATTCTCCAGATGCTGCGAGCTGCGGCCACCACAGGAAAAACAAAACATTTACCCAGTGACACGGAATGAAAAAAAAAGGGGAGGGAAAAAAAGGCGAAAAAACATAAATCACACAGGAAGGTTTCCCTTCTGCTCGACCATGATGTAATGAATTGCAGCATGAATCCACCTTTCGTTTCTGATATGAATCGAGTCGCTACTGATCAGATGAGGGGGTGTCGTCATATCCAAAATCCCATTCTGATCAATGTGCTGCAGCATAATCACGGGCAGGAAAGTCTTATATCATCAACAATGTTGTGATCTTGACATTTTCGGTACTTTTCCACATGCTGAGATTGCCGCCCGTTCAGGGCCCTGACGATGAGGAACCTAGAGGAGAACCTATGAACTCCTTTCCAATTTCCCTGGTTGGAGTGGTGGACCTCTTCCGTCGCTCGACCATTCCTCGCCAGTCTTCGGAAATGGTTAGGGTAAGGTGGAGAGGATGTGAAAGAAGAGGAACACAGCCGTTCGTTACTCTATTCCTTTCCACTGCATTCGGCTTTATTTATTTATTTTTTTTTCTCTCTCTTTTCTTTTGGGATTGTTGTGTCGGGAGGTTTTACATGAGTACGAGGACTTGGGAGGGTATTTTTGTCTCTCGCGAGCGCGCTCCATCTTATTCTTAGTAGTAGCTAGTAATAATCCCAAACCCTCAGCATACGTACGACGAGTTCGACGCAGACAGCTTAGCGGCCATACTAGCCGTCTAGCACGTTAATGGAGCGAATGACGATGGCGAGTTTGATGAATTACTCAAGTGTCAGTCAGTCAATCAATCTCTCAGTGAGTCTCAGACTCTCAGTCCATCCAACTGGTGTATGTATCTTCTACGACTGCAGGTATGTGTATGTGTATGTGTACATTGTACACAGTGTATCTGCCTGTCTGCACTTGACCAGTCGCGTCCGGTCAAGTCAACACATCAATTGTCGCCTTCTTTTCTGTCTGCCTTTCCTCCCTCACTGCTCCTCTTTTCCCTCTTTTCCCTCTTTTCCCTCTTTTTCCTCTTCCTTTTCCACTCCCCCCCCTCTCTTCATCCACTCTTAGAGCGCCATCAGTCCATCACCGCCCAACCCCCCAACCTCTTGTTGAGTCTTCCCGCATTAACCCTCAGCATCACCGTCGCTCCATCTTCCAGGTGTGGTGATCCATCCCCGAGGGGAATGAATTCCTACGTATTTCATTCATATTCACATTCATATATCCAAAATCGTAACACCATATCTGCAAAGCAAGAAAGCAAGAAAGCAAGAAAGAAAGAAAGAAAGAATATCGCATTCAAGAATTAAGAACGACAATATCCCTGTCAGCACTGTCAACCCCTCAATGAGGAAAAATAAAAATAAGAAAAAATCATCACCTAAATTGCAAAATATAATAATTCGCACTATTATCGGTCTGGGATCTGCACCATCTCATCTTGTCCCAAAATTCGCCCCGTCGTCGACCGCTTCTTCACCTTACCTTGAAGGTCTCCACGGGCCGGACCCAAGGCCTCGCTCGTCTTGCTTGGTCTTTTGCTAAAGCTGTCACCGCGTCAGGGGGGGTTCCTCTTTTTACCTCTTTCTGCCATTATTATTTCTGCCATTTCTTACCTTTTCTTACTACGGAGATGTATTAGAAAGAAGAAGTGTTAGACTCCTCTATTGCTTCGTTTAGTTACTCCTCTTCCTTTTCCCTCCCCTCTTACCTACCTAGTTTGAAGCCCACTTTCCCCCCCCCTCTCCTCTCTACTC